>NC_012876.2:16139519-16140839 GCF_000003195.3 Sorghum bicolor | reverse complement strand
TTATCTTTTATACATTGCCTTTATAATATGTTGATATTTAATATTTTTTTAGATTTTGACAATAGACATTATGCCTCCACATATTGTTTTGAAGTGGGGCTCATATATTTACTCGGGACGCCCATGCTACAAAATACATATAATATATGGATATTCGTATATGAGGCAGAAAGCACATCATCGTCCACAGCATATATAATGGATCACTCACTCACTCATCAGAGACCGGTGGGCAGGAACAACTCTAACATGTGCACGCATGTGGTTCCGAAAGCAGGATGAGCTTCTCCTTTCGACGGACTGACAATCCAAACACCTCTGTCATGTCAATATCCTCTTCCTTCATGCCAATGGGCAGACCCCAGTCAAAACAGTAGACGAGGTTTGCCAACATAATCTCAACAGTAGCCAGGCCAAAGTTGAGGCCAGGGCAGATCCTTCGCCCAGCCCCGAATGGCACAAACTGGAAGTCGTTTCCCCTCATGTCAATGGCCGCGGCGCTGGCAGCGTCCATGAACCTCTCTGGCATGAACTCCTCCGCCCTCTCCCATGACTCTGGATCCCTACTGATAGCCCAATCGTTGATGATGACTCGTGTTCCCGAGGGGATTCTGTAGCCATCCACGTCACAGTCCACCATTGAGAGGTGAGGAAGCAGGAGTGGTGCCGGTGGGTGCAACCTCAGCGTCTCTTTCACCACGGCTCTTAGATATGGCATGCTAGCTAGATTATCTTGCTCAACCATCTCTTGTCCTTTGGGTGTGTTCTTCCGCACCTCGGCTTGTAGCTTGATCATGAGCTGAGGGTGGCGCATAAGCTCCGCCATGGCGAGTTCTAGAACTAGTGATGAAGTCTCCGTGCCCGCACCAAACATGTCCTGCATATATGGATGTCCAGAACGTTATTAATTAGTTCTATCTATCTATATATATATATATATATATATATATATATATATATATATATATATATATATATAGAACTATTACTTTGTAGCTGGCTACAAAATAACTTATTTTATAGCCACTTTGAGTTACGATAATTACTATATTAATTTACAAAATTATAGTAACTTCTTACTAAGTGGTTTACTATAACATTACGGTAAATATCCCCATGTGTTATAGTAACTCAACTATCGTAAATATGTATACATATTATCGTAAATTAATATATAAAATTATCGTAAATGGAGGTGGCTACAGAATAACATATTTGTAGCTAGCTACAGAGTATACTCTTCCTATATATATATATATATATATATATATATATATATATATATATATATATATATATATATATATATATATATATATA
>NC_012876.2:16112231-16139106 GCF_000003195.3 Sorghum bicolor | reverse complement strand
GTGATGCCATACTCTTGCTGAACTGAGAGCAACACGTCGATGAAGTCACTCTCTTCTTGATCAGCACCACCGCCATGCTCAGATCTTCTTCGTCTCTCGTGGTCGCTTACTATCGTTTCGAGTAAATCATCCCATCTTTTGTGTGCCTCGTCGGTCTTGTTGCTTACAAACCACCTCGTCAGCAAACCTAGCACGTTCGCTAGCCCTGGGAAGTTGTCTTCGAGGTTGAACCCTCCAAACAGAATAGTATTCATCTGGATCAGCTCCCGGAAGAGCTTGTTCCGTCCTTCCGCCCTGAAGAACTTTCCTGACACGGCACGGCACACGATATCGTTGGCGAACGTGTTCATCATTTCGCTGATGTCCACCTCCTTGCTCGCAGCTGCCGCCTCCTGGATCTTCTTGATCACTAGGCGCACCTATGCAGAGAATGATGAGGATATTCATGCATGTTACACGCGCGTAATAAGTTCTGATCGAGCTATGATGGACACACATATATAAATAACACTCCGGTCTTTGTTATAAAGGTCTGATCTTTATTTTTTTTAATAAAGCTTCCTTCATCATCTAAAAGAACTCGTGTTGGTAATCTAAATATATATTTTACCTCCTCTTGGCGGGAGAGCCGGTACGAGTTCACCTTCTTGACAGTGAAGAGGTGTGTGGTAACGAGCCTCCTAACCTGACGCCAGTGATCGCCGTAGGGGGAGAAGGCAATATCAGATGACCCATAGACGAGGGTATTGGAGACCTTGGAAGCCGGCCGCGAGGCGAAGGCGTGGTCATGTGTCTGCATGACCAGCCGCGCCGCGCGCGAGGACGACACGACGAGGTTTGGGACGGTGCCGAAGCGGAGGAGCATGAGGCCGCCGTGCTTTGCTGCTAGGCTGCGGAGGGAGACGTGCGGGAGGTCGCCGACGAGGTGCAGGTGGCCTATGATGGGCAGGCCAGGAGGCGAAGGAGGCGGGAGATGATGCTTGGGTCGCTTCTGCTTTTCTTTGCTACCATGACGGTTTCTGGAGGCGAAGTGCAGTAGCAATAGGAGGAGAGGGACGAGCAGTAGTAGGCGTTGCGCAAGAGATGCTTGCAGGAGCTGGTATACTACATTCACATGACCCATGTTTCCTAGCACCAAATTGGTCTGGTCTAGTACTAGACTAGATTCTGGTGTTTCTGGCTAAAAAGGATAGCCTTGGGCTGCTATATATAGAACTGCGTGGGTGGTTTTACATTTGCATGCCATGTTCTCTTTGGCTGGCCATCATTTTCCTTGAACAGGGCAGCATGCATGAATGATTGAGCTGAGATTACAACCGTTCTTTTATAAGAAACAGTTCTAGAGTTAATTAAGTTCTTTAAAAACCATTTGGTCACCTCATTCTAATTGCCGCGAAACGTTCTGCCAAAACACTGATTTAGAGAGAGGGGTTTTGGCATTGAGGCCAATATTCATGTCCTATAGGTTGATAATCACTTATAGAAAGATTGGAGATGTTGGGCATCTTCTAGAAATTGACCCTAGTTTTGACAATAATTGTCTGGGTTGACTTTGATTGACTTGAAGGAATTGATAGAGTTGAATTGTGAATTTGGAGTTCTTGGAGCACCAGAAATCCTTCAAAAGAATGAAATGTGATCCTTGGGTGTTTCAGGGGTTACGCAAGGTAATCAAAAGGTTCTCAAAAAAGGTTTAGTTGGAATGACTTTGAGTCGTAACATCCACGGCAGTTTTTCGCTAGCCGGTGTCATCGTCTTGTAGTGAAGGGGCCTGACATCCTCCCACATTAGGAAAGGATCTTTCAGAGAGACACGTTGAAGTTGTTACCTGATTTCAAGTCACTCGCCTCTCCCACAATTAAGGATGGAAAGAATGCTCTTTTCTGGATAGATAGCTGGCATGATGGTCCTCTTCAACTTTCTATGCCTGAACTATACTCATATGCCAAGAACAACAGGATTTCTGTTAACAAAGTGTTTGAAACTGAAAACCTTGCAGATCTGTTTTACCTGCCACTTTCCCAGGTAGGTTTTCTTCAATTCCAGGAACTGCAGCAAATCAGGGAAAGCTCCCAACTATCTGACCAGAAAAATATCTGGGTTTATGAGTGGGGGTCCAGGATCTTTGCCTCCACAAAGGTATACAGAAGGCTGGTTGGTCATCATATAGTTCATGTTTTTTATAGATGGCTTTGGAAATATCAATGCCAACCGAAGCACAAAGTTTTTTTTGGCTTCTAATAAGTGATAGGCTCAGCACCCGGAGTTTGCTCAGAAGAAGAGGCATGGATCTTGACTCTTTCACCTGTATCTTCTGCCTTAGCCTCCAAGAGGAAACTGTGCACCATTTATTTGCTGATTGCGCCTTTGCCAGACTGTTGGAGTTCTCTCAATATTGATATCCCCTTGGGAGCTTCCTTCCCTGATTTATGCTCTCAACTGAGGACTCAGGCTCCCTCACTGTTTAGCATGGAAACAATCATCCTCTTCTGCTGGGCTATTTGGATCATTCGGAACAACTGGACTTTTAATGGAGAACAGTTTAGTGTCCGGTCAGTTAGGGATATCTTTTTCAGAGAAATGAACTTGAAGCTCAGGATAAAAGCGGGACAAGAAAATCTTCTTCAGTCATGGATTTCAGAGTCTTCAATAGCTTCGTTACTAACCTTAATCTTCTTTTTCTCTTTTTTTGTTTCCTGAGCTTTTTTTCCTGTTTTTCTGTTCTCCTTTTCTCTCCTGTAAAGCTTGTATAACCTTTGTTTTATGTTTGATAAAATCCCTGTAGGGGCTTCGGCCCCTCCAGTTTCGTAAAAAAAGGGGCCTGGTATGAAGGAGGCAAATGAGATGGAGGTATGAAAACGAATTGGATCGGAGTGGATAATAGCTTCCCTATATCCTAATTATTTTTTCTTGATCGGATTCGGAGCGGATCCGATATCATGTGGATTCGTATACAAATACAGATTTTTTAGATGTCGGAAATGGTACGGATTCGGACCAGTATCGGAGCGGAAGTGGAATTTTTAAAGTCGGATAATATGTGCTTATGTGTTATTTTTTTTATAATGAGAAACAATTTATTAACCAAAGTCATAAAGCGGTTGTGCAACAAAAAATAATCACCATCAATCCACCACTTTGATTTGAGATCTCAAAAAATTAATACATGTTAGCGGTTTGAATTTAAGAGTATAAAAAAGTGTGTAAAATAAGTAAATATTCTTAATTAGGCAAAACTTTGCCTTCACTCTTTGCCTTGTACTAGTCATTCACTTTGGTAGAATTCTTTCATCAGACGAGCTTTATTGTGGGCTACAATATAATCATGTTTGTGTTATGGGATAGACTGACTTATATTATTTTCACTTGGACTCCATAAAATATTTGGATTATCTTATTATAAGTGTCGGATAATCCGTGCTCAATTATCGGATAATCCATATATGTCGAATTTCACCAATCCCATATCCTACACCGCATCCGCCTATAATTAGATTCGGATTATCCATATCCGCATGGATATTAGAAACATTTATCCATATTCTTAAAATTCAGATTCGGAGCGGATCGGAATGGAGAATTATCCATACCACTTTCAACCTAGATGGAGGGAAGAGCCAGTAGGAGCACAACTCGTGGACTAGCATTTTCCTTCCCTACTGTGTTCCTTAATCCACTAAATCCTTGGTTCATGATTATAATGCATTTATTTCTTCTACTGATGAAACTAGCACTATAATAATATAATTTAACTTTGTTTTCCATCCATCCGCAATGGTTATCAAATAGCTAGCTAGGAGGAATTTTATTGGCTCTCAATATAGCACTTTACAAATAGCTAGCGAGATAACGTATAAAAATAATAAAAAAGTAGCACTCTCATTGGCTATCGATGAGAGAGATCAAATAGCACTACTATAAAAAACTTTTTGGGAGACATTTTGGTTTGGGCCACGGAGGCGGCCGGCTGGCGGCCCGCCTCGGTTAACCTGGGCTGGGCTGCCAGCCGGGCAACTGTCGACGAAAGCTGGTCGACAGTCTATCTTGGGGTTTGCCCATGGTAGTAGTTTAACGGCAGACAGATGCGCAAGCTACGAACTTGATGGTGACGCAAGACACAGACAGGGTTTTTATCTAGGTTCGGCTGCCGTGTGGGCGTAATACCTACGTCGTGCGTCTGATTGTATTGCTGTGGATTGAATTGTGTTGAGTTGAGTTATCTATGGGGGGGTCTCTTGCCTCTCCTTATATAGTCCAGAGGGCAGGGTTACAGATCTAGAAACTAATCCTAGTCGGTTACAATTGCCATAGATAATACGATATCAATTCCTATTTCAACCGACTAGAATCATACTTGATCTCCACGTCTTGTTTCCTTGCGCGAAACTCCGAGCAGTTGGATCAAGCCCCGAATCTGTCTCACGATAGGCTAAGTCTCCTAGCCCAAGTCTAGCCGTAAGGGTATAGGGGTTTATACCCCCACAGCTAGTCCCCGAGCACTGTGTATTGTGATGTAACACGCCGTCTTGAGCTTCTTCGACAAGTGAGGCTTGACGTCTTCGTCAACTAGGAAAGTCGCCCAAACAGTTACAGCGGTATTTTAACCAACTTGAAAACCAATTGTTCAACATCAACATCGAAGAAGCAGGTTGTTTGAAGAATGCATGGTGCTCTTAATCTAAAAAGATTTCTTTCCTGATGAAGTGTGCCCACATTACTTCTCTGAAAAGTATGGACTTTCAAAAAGCAAGCAAATTCACCGCAAGGTGAAGTATGCCCACTTAGTCCCCGAGCCTGGTGGTAGGTGACATAGGCACGCAGTACCAGGGTCAAAAAAAGAAAAGTCCTCATAGAAATTCTGATACTGAGATGCATCGCCAGATGCATCGTACCGATGTAGTCCCCGAGCTTCCTGGAAGGCGAAGTATGAGCCTTGTAGCAAGGTCTAAAAAGTTAAATTTACCACAGTTAGACGTTATGTAATTGAATTTATCAGTTCCCGAGCCTATCACGCTTGGTCGGTGCAGGCCTCAGGCTTTCAAATGATCGGGCTAGACGACCAGTCCCCGAGCATATCATGCTCGGTGGTCGGTACAGTCCCCAGTCTTTCAAATGAGCAAGCTGGTCGACCAATCCCTGAGCATATCATGCTCGGTGGTGGGTACAGTCCCCAGAATTTCAAATGAACAGGCTGGTCGACGTGGTCGACCAGTCCCCAAGCATATCATGCTCGATGGTCGGTACAGTCCCTAGACTTTCAAATGGACAGGCTGGTCGACCAATCCCTGAGCATATCATGCTCGGTGGTCGGTAGAGTCCCCAGACTATCAAATGGTCCAAACAAATTAATTACTTGGCTTTTGAAAACATCGTATCGCCGCATTAATTTGTGATGTGACGGGGCATCCTGCCATCTTCTCAGTTTGTCGCATAAAAAGGGGTGCCTGCTAACTGCACAGCCACTCATCGTGCGGATCAAGAAAAGGAAACCAACAATCATTTTAAAAATGGCACCAAATTTACTGCAATAATCCTTCAAAACTGAAACACCGCTGTCGCCGCAAAAACCGCCCACTTCCCCTAAATGCGGGAAGTGGAAAAGGTGGGTTAGCTGTTATAAAGAGCCCGATGTTGTACCCTTGTTCTTTACCCAGTAGTCGCGTCCTGCCTTCATACCAGTATCCTGCCTTTTCCACTACTGTCTCTTGCCATCGTCTTCCTCAGCGCCCCCAATCACTCAACACCTAGTTCGAAGCTTGCTGCGCAGAAGGAATGGCGAAGAGCAACTCGAAGAAAAGGGCTGAGATGATGGCCAAGGAACGGAAAAATCCCAGAGCACCACGAGGTCCCTCAATGACCTCGCCCAGATGGGGCTTCTGCATGACTAGGAGCTTGGCGGCTGGAGAGAGCCAGAAGGGGAGAGTTACCCGGATCCCCGAGCTGGTGAGATCGTTGTTTTTGAAGATTTTTTCAAGAGGGGGTTTGGGGTGCCTGTTCATCCATTTCATCAAGGCCTTCTTCTGTATTACGAGATTGGGATCTGCAATCTGCATCCCAACTCCATTCTTCTTGTTGCCACTTTCATTCATTTGTGCTAGGCCTATGTTGGAATAGAGCCGCACTTTGATCTCTTCCGCTACCTGTTCTGCTTGAGGAAGAAGGGAGCAGTTGGAGGCTCTAAGATTGCAGGTGGAGTATACCTCAATCTTTGGGATGGAATGAAGAATCGCTACCTCAGCTGCCCCTGGAACACATCGCTTACCGAATGGTACAAGAGGTGGTTCTACATCAGGGAGGAGCCAGCAGAGCCACATTCTGTGATGTCGGTTACATCCCTGAGAAGAGGACCAGTTAGACAGACCAACCAGAATACCGTGGTTAGGTGTCAGAGCTGATGGATCTGATCGACTGATCACACCTGGATGGACCGAGAGTGGTCGGGAACTTCCTCGCCTGACGAGTTATGCCTTGTCAGAGAAGGGTGCATGCAGCGTATGAATACCAGGGCGGTCAAGATTCGACCAGACTATGTCCGGACAACTTATAGAAGTCGGAGATCGAGCAAAGGATCAACGAGCTGTTCAACTTGGGAGACAGTAGCTTTGTGCGAAGCGATAACCAGATGCATGCTTACAAACTGGGCCGACCAGCCCCGAAGGTAGTTGAAGTTTTTCCGCAGTGTTCTGAAATTATCACACTCTTATGCTAATAGCTTGTCGTGTTTTTGTTGTAGATCGGAGACGTTGATCGGGCGACGGTGTATGTGTCGCTGGCGCTCGGTATGGAGCACCCGGCCGGAGTGGATCCCCCAGCGGACGACGCTGCTCGGTGTGACCGATACACCAGCAGCGACAAAGGGGAGGATCGGCCGGCGCCGACAACCGACGACAGGGTGGCCGGCAAGAGGCCAATGGCTGTGGAGTCAACTTCAGCAGGAGCAGCACCTACAGGAGCGGCTGCAGGCCCTGTGATGGGCCAAGGTCGACTTCAGACAGCTAAGCGCCCAAGCGCCGCCGGTTTGTTAGAATTGTCGATGATGATGACGAGGAGGAGGCGGCCCCGACCTTGGTCCGCAGACCTCGCAACCGCCCCGACGTCACACGAGGCCACGCTGGTCAGGTTGCTGAGGATCCGCCTGCCGTGCATGTTGAGCAGGCATGACCAGGAGGAACGGAGGCGACGGCGGCGGCTGGGCGTGCTAGGAGACTGGTCTTCACTGTGGTGCACCGAAGCTTTAACCTATAAGTTTATCAGGAAAAATTTCTTGTTTCGTGAAGTTTGATTTCGGTGTAGTAATTTTGAATTGTGTTTTCTTTGTAGTACTACCTCGGATGTTGATCCTAGCAATGTTGTGGGCTCGAGGACCACCGAGCCGGAGGCCGCCGAGCAGATCGTTGTGGGGCAAACTGCCCCAGAGCAGCCCATGGTACAGCCCGCTACTGTCCCTGCGACGGAGATGGTCGATGAGGACCCGGCCCAAGCCAGAGCCAAAATGGGTACCCCGACAAGGGGTGATGAGACCGCGGGGACTCCTCCCCCGAGCAGTGTCGTAGGAGAGGAGAATAAGGCTCCGTCCCCTGTTCCAGTTGAAGAGAGCAGGGCTCCATCTCCGTCTCCAGCTCCAGTGGAGGCTCCCACGTAGGAAGGCATGTCTGACCGAGGTAAGGGTCCAATGATACCTGTTACTATGGTTGGGGGCAGTGTTGGAGGCGAGGAAGCTCCAGCGGCCTCCGACAACAAAGTGGAGGAGATCTAGGGGCGTCCCCGCGATGATCGCCAGCACATCTACATATGGCGCCAACGTGGGGACCACTGGGCCGGCCACGAGGAGATCGTCGAGGTCGAGGAGGCAGAGAGGTAGAGCGTGCTGCCAAGCGCCTCGTCAGTGAGGTTAAAGTAAGTGGTCTCGCATTTTATTGAAGTACAAATAAACCGTAGAGTGTTCACTGTGTAGCATGCCTGAACGTCGCAGGATGCCATGAAAACGGCGAAGTACCGCAAAAGGTGCTTCGACCAAATTGAGGGCGTGGTCACCGAGAACAAGGCCCTGATCGCAGAGGTGGACCGCCTTCGGTCAGAAGCCGAGAAGGAGGCGAAGTAGAAAGCGACTTAGGAAGAGCGTGTGCTGGACCTGACTCGGCGACTAGCCGATAAGGACTGTGAGAAGAGGAGTAAGCCATGTTTCTGAGTAGTTATTGTTAACTACGTGGTCGATTGTTATCACTGCAGGTTTGGAGGAGGAGATCGAGCGCCTCCAAAAGGAGAGAGACCAGCTCGGCCAGGAGCGTGCTCGTGCACTAGAAGGTGAGCGCAAGGTCGGAGAGGAGCTCAAGGCCAAGAATCGGGAGCTAACTGATAGGATCCGCTTTGACTTTTGCGACCACAAAGTATTTATTGACATAACATGTTGTTGACTATTTGCTTTCATTTTTGCTTGGAATTGGTCATAGTGCTCAAGGCCAACACCAAGAAGCACGTCAAGGAACTGGTCAAAGACCGGGACTCTTGGAAGATGAACTGCGTAAAGCTCTAGAAGGGAGTCGCTTCGGTGCTAGATCTGATCAGCCCGGAGCTCCCCGAGGACCAGCCCCGTGCACCGAGGCTGACCCCGGTCGAAAAGGCACAACAGGCGTGGGGTTGGCTTCAACAGTTCGTGAAGGACGCCGGGGAGTTTGCCAGAGCCCATGTCCTCAGCACGGTGCGCGCTCACTACCCCCTGGTCGACCTGTCCCAGCTGGAAAGGGGATACCCAAAGGAGGTTGGTCCGAAGGAGGCGGATGACCTTCGCGTCGGCCTGCTCGACCTGTCGTCGACTATGATCGGCGACATAAACTTTTGCAGGACATCCACCCCCCTGAGCAGCCACGGTCAGATAGGTCGGCCAGGGAGTTGTCGGGAGCATCGATTGCGGGAGATGGGCGGTCGACGCCTGTGGTCTCGACCAGCTAGGCGCCGGTGGCCCCGACCCCTTCGACGACGCAAGAAACCCGTGCGGGCAAGCGACCCGAGTAGTAGGTTTATAGAGTAGTCTGTAGAGATAGACTAGAAAACGTCTCGAGGGGTGCTTATTGTAAACTTTGTATATACAGTTTGTAATAAAGTCTGAATTTTGGGGACCATGGTTTTGAGCGCTGTAAATGAATTTGCTGAGTGATGTATCACTGAATTATGTCGAGTACGCTTGGGTAACTTGTCAGGGAAAGTTGTTGTCATACTTGTCGAGTATTCTGCATATGTAAAAATATACAGCAAAAAAGACAAACTTTATTATTACTTATCAAAAAGAGGTACAAGTAAGATGTACTGAAACTTATGGATAGAAACACCGTAATTTGTCTATGTGCTAGGAGTTGGGCAGGCTAGTTCCGTCTGGGTATGCCAGCCTATAAGAGGCAGGACGTGTGACTTCGGCGACCACAAAAGGTCCCTCCCAGGGAGTAGATAGCTTGTGCATTCCTTCCTAGCTTGTTTTCCATTTGAGTACCAGATCACCAACCACGAAGGAGCGATCCTTGATGTTCTTGTTGTAGTATCGCCTTATGGCCTCGAGATACTTTGCTGTTCAAAGGCAGGAGGCCAACCGTCGCTCTTCTATGCAGTTGATTTCCAGTTCTCTGGCGTGGTCTGCGGAAAACTGGTCGTAATGCTGATTCTTGGGGATCCGAAAGCTATGTCGGAGGGGAGCACTGCCTCAGCCCCATGAATCATAAAATAGGGGCATACACCCATGTTCCGACTAGGCTGTGTTCGGAGACCCCAGACCACTGCCGGTAACTCTTTCATCCACCGCCCTGGTGCCCTGTCATTTTCCGTGTACAGCCTTTTCTTTAGTGCACCGATAATCATTCCATTGGCTCGCTCAACTTGACCGTTGGCCCGAGGATGGGCTATCGACACGTATTTTATGACTATGCCTCTGTCATCATAGAAGTCCCAGAATGTAGTGCCGGTGAACTGAGTGCCCAGGTCAGTGATTATACTATTGGGAACACCGAATCTATGTATGATTTGATTGAGGAATTCTACAACCTTCTCGGAAGTTGCTTTGACCAGTGGCATGTACTCGATCCACTTGGAGAACTTGTCGATTAGCACGAACACAAATTTGAAATTGTCGGGGGCTGGTTTGAATGGCCCAATCATGTCAAGACCCCAACAGGCGAAAGGCCAAGATGACGGGATGGTCTGGATCTCATGAGCAGGTACGTGGACCCTTTTGGTAAAGAACTGGCACCCTTCGCAATGCCGGACCAGCTTCTCGGCGTCGGTGACTGCGGTTGGCCAGCAAAAGCCTGCTCAGAAAGCCTTTCCGACCAGTGTTCCAGAGGCGGCTGTTGATATTTGGGAACGCAATAAGGAATTGATCCGCAAGTGCACGGATATCGGTGAGCACTTCACCTGGGAGGTTATCCAGAGTATCGTATTTATTTTTTTTACCACTAGGAGAAAGAGTGCATCTAACTAACCGGTCTATTACTACTAACCCTTTAGGTACAAAGAATCTCTTTCGATGTGAGTGATAAATAGAGAAGACTGCAACCGTAGTCTCCTTCTAACCTTGGTAAGGATGATCTACTGTTCTATTGGGGAGGCTAACGAAATCTAGACACCACAAAGGATGTTCAACCCGCACCTATAAACCCTATCCTTCCTGCTAACGAGATATGGTCTGCAAAGGTAACTCGGAAATGTCACGTTCCTCGCTACTACCACGGTCTAGCTAGTCAGGAAATATCTATGAGTACCCCAGCCTAAACACCACGTCTACGCCAGCAATGATTACTCCAAACTCTACGCGAAGAGATTAAAGTAAACTCATAAACCAAAAGAACAATAAAACAAGAACTTACTAGAATTTAGAAGTCGAAATACTGAAGAATCCTAGGAGCAAGCTTCGGGTTAGGAGAACTTGATCCCCCAGGTACAAGCTTGGAGTAGACACCGATAGGCCGGGCTTCCTCCAATCTACACCTCCACTCTATCTCTCTCAATCTAGTAGAAACTAGAAGATCTATTTCTACTTTACATTGGTTGCTAACCCTAAAAAGAAATATTAATTAGAGAGGAGGTTTTCCTTCGAGGGCACCCCTCAATCTCTACGATAACTTCTTCATGTCTTCTCTAGGGGCCAGGGGGGTCTCCTTATATAGTCCTCCTCCTCTATGCGTTTTTGGGTCGGTAGACGAGGTGGTACTATGTTATTCTGGATCCAATAGGTCGGTGGAACATCGTGTACAAAGAGAGTCCTGAGCAGGGGGCGGGCGCCTAGGTCACCATGGCGGGCGCCCTGGGCCTGGCCCCTTTCGGCCTCCGCTTCCTCCCCATGTCTTCTGGAGTCTTCTAGATGGTAGAAAATTGCGGTGCGTTGATATCTCTATGTAATCCCGACATGTGGGCCTTTCTTCTTTATTTCCTGATAACCCCCTGTAGAAACAGATAAACAACAAAACTCGTGGAATTCTGTCAGATCAAACCCTAATTCTAGGTGTTGTTTGCATATTGGTCCTTTCTCTTGTTTATTTGATAATTAAAATTGGTACTTAAGAACCGTCAACAAACACCCCCATATTTAGGCTTTTACTCGTCCTCGAGAAAAGGATGGTTAAGAACAATATCTAGGGTAAAACATCTTTAAAACATTCTTTATATTTGCAGGGTGTTAAAATTTCACTGTGTATTGTAGTCAAGGAAGTATATGGTTAAGAGTAAAGATCCTTTCTTCTCAATCCTGTCACTTGGAGTTTTTGTATATTTTTGAAAGAAAGTTAGCATACCTTTTATCCTCATAGGTTCTCTCAGATCACTCATTATCTTCTATATATCTCACTGAGGCTGTTTTAATTTGCAAAAATTCTAAAGCATACTTACTTTGCATTTATTGCCTGATCAAAACGGGATCCGAGGAGGGGAATGTCATACTCTTAGATCAAAGACTTTGGAAATTAAAATCTTTGTCAACTCTTGCTGGCATATTGCTTATTAGAGGGACCATGGGCTATCATTTTCTCTTCTTTTCTCATTTTTTAAGTGGATACCGAGGTACCCCTAATTCTACGGCCGGACACTTGTCCATTTTTTCTGCGAGGTTGTCGAGCACTTGCTCCTTTTTATTTCCTCGAAATATCTTTATTTTTGCATAGCCCATGCCTCTAATGCAATAATACTTCGGAAGAGTGAATCTTTCTGAATAAATGTCTTGATCTTGGGAGCATGATAAATCTCTCAACAAGGGTCTAACTTATTTTGAACAAACTCAATACAGAGTAGATAGCTTTTATAATCATAATTAATATTTTTAGTTTTATCAGGCATATAAAACACTGAGGATGGTAGCTAAAATTTTAAAGATTTTGAAATAAATTCTCCAAGCAACAATGATATCAAGAATAAGAAACTCATACTCTACCATCTCACTTTCCACACTAATTAAGTAGCACAGGGTTTTAAAATGATTTTGTAATAATTGCAAGTTTGAGGAAATATAACAGAGTGAGATTAATCATGATTAGAAATATTTTAATATTTTTAATTTATCATGTCGGAAACAGTATTCTGCATAATCTAAGATATGTGTATGTGTAAAGTAAAGTGTGCAGAGTGTGTACCTGACTCGTGGAGTGGTGTAGCCGGAGTGTGTTTGGCATGTTGAGGGATCTTCCCCATACTTGTTTTCTGCTTTCTTGCACAAAAATAAAGTAGAGACACACGAGACATAATAATAATAATATTCTTTATTAATCTTGAGGCATTTATTATAAATAACTAGTAGCAAACTGATGATAATAGTAACAAACTGATGATAATAGTAAACCTAAACCGAATTTAAAGATAACTAAGATGCATTGCCTCAAGATCTAATCTAGATAACTTAGCGGCGCTCTAATTCCTTAATCTTCTTGTTGGCACTAGCAAGATCCTGCCTGAGGCCTAGTATAACGGTGTTGTGGTTAGAGAGCTGCCTAGTGAGGGAATTAATCGAGGACTGGAGATCTATGATAACTCTGTCTAGTCTGCGAACGTCCTCATCAATATCCATTATAGTCTTGCGATGCTTGGGAGGTGTCTCAAAAGCATTGAGAGCATGCTTTGGGGCTGCCTTTGGAGGGATGAAACGGACTTTGGCTGCTCTAATCCCTTCAAAGTAAGGTCTTTCCTCCTCCGTAGTGTAGCGAACGCTGCTGATCTCGCCGCTCCGGTTGGTCTTGACTCCAACGACCCTCTCATTGGGTCTAGGTGGAAGGATCCTCGTGCCGATTGGCACCTTGATGGTGGTCTTTGTCTTCGATGATGATCCCGTGAGGAGTAGGGGTTGTGGCGGTGCGGTGAGAACTGGTTGAGCATGGTAGGATTGGGCAGAGCTGCGCTGGCGTAATGGCATGGCTTCTAGCTGTCGCTCTGTGTTGGCCGGGACGAGAGCACGGGCATCGGGGTCTTCCACAGGCACCATGTTGAGGTTGAAGGGGACGACTTCCCAATCATCGTGGTATTTCTCGGCCATTGGAGCAGCAAGGAACTAATCAAGCTCTAATTGAAGAAGAAGAGAAGGCTTGATGGCTTGGTGTTTGAAAACTGAGGTCAGTGGTCTGTTTATATAGGGGTCAAAAAGTGCCTCTATGGGTTGTTCGGGTTGCTCCCGTCGATGTGCGTACGAAACTTTCCATCTGAGGGGTTATTCGGATTACCATAAGTGCATTTTCCATAACAGAGAAGATCAGGACCGAGGGGGAATAGGAGCTGGGCGCCCGCCCACCTAAGCTGGGCGCCCGCCCTCTCTCTGGCCCCTCTGTGGGCCCACTTTCTCGAGCGTGTTTCTAGATGCAAAACTATTTAGAAAAATATATATATGACCCAAAAACATCAGACTAAAAAGGCCGGGCTCTAATTCTCCATGGGAAGGTAAAAATGGACTACGTCTATTTCTTCTAATTCTTTATTGGGCTCTAAAAATAATTTAAGACGTTGACCATTTACCTTGACAAACGTACCTTCGTCATTTTGATGTGTGATAGCTCCGTGTGATGATGAATTAATTACCTTGAATGGTCCTTCCCATTTGCTCCGGAGTTTTCCATGCCCGAAAAGCTTTACCCTGGAATTAAAAAGTAATACCTTATCTCCGGGTGTGAATTCCTTCTTCTTGATTCTCTTGTCATGCCACCTTTTGACTCTTTCTTTGTAGATCTTTGAATTGTGATATGCTTTCTCTCGCCATTCTTCCAATTCTGATAGTTGCATTCTTCTATAATCTCCAGCAACATCTAGGTCCATATTCCATCTCTTTATGGCCCAGTGTGCTTTGAACTCTAGTTCAACAGGTAGATGGCAAGTCTTCCCGTACACCAATTGGTATGGAGACATTCCAATTGGGGTCTTGTATGCTGTTCGGTATGCCCAGAGTGCATCGGGTAACTTGTCTTTCCACGTCGTTCCCATTTCATTTACTGTCTTCTGAAGAATATTCTTGATTTGTTTGTTGGAAGTCTCTGCTTGGCCACTTGTCTGAGGATGATAGGGGGTAGCGACGTTGTGACAGATTCCATGTTTTGATAGATATTGCTTGAAGCGTTTGTCGATGAAGTGTGCTCCTCCATCACTTATCACTACTCTGGGGACTCCAAATCTTGGAAATATAATTTCTTCAAACATCCTCTTTGAACTGATGTTGTCGGCATGCTTGCAAGGTAATGCTTCTACCCACTTGGAGACGTAGTCAACCGCCACCAAGATGTACTCACACTTCTTTGATGGAGGAAATGGACCCATGTAGTCTATTCCCCAGACATCAAAGAGCTCAATCTGAAGGTTGTTGGTGAGTGGCATTGCATCCCTTGTATTTATGTTTCCGTGCCTTTGACATGGCCCACATCTTCTGATATATTGCTTCGTGTCTTCATACATTGTAGGCCAGTAGAATCCACACTGCCAGATCTTTGAATGTGTACGGAATGCTCCATAGTGACCTCCATATGGTGATGAGTGACATCTGTCGATGATCTTCCATCCTTCCTCAGTGGTCACACATCTCCTGAGTAAGCCATCAGAGCATACTCGGAAGAGGTATGGCTCATCCCATATATGTGAACGACTTTCTTGAATAAGCTTCTTCTTGTTTGCTCCTAGTGGTACAAACCCTGAAACCATAAAATTAACAATATCTGCATACCAGGGGTCAGACCTGTTAATCCCATAGAGCATGTTGTCCCGGAGTGAATCATTGATGGGGGTTTCCTGTGGACTCTTAAAATACATTCTAGACAAGTGATCAGCAACAGAATTTTCTACTCCCTTTTTATCTTTTATTTCTAAGTCAAATTCTTGGAGTAATAAGATCCATCTAATCAGGCGAGGTTTAGCATCTTTTTTAGTGAGCAAATATTTTAGTGCAGCATGATCAGTGTAAACAATTATTTTAGCTCCAACTAAATAAGATCTAAATTTATCAATGGCAAAGACAACAGCCAAAAGCTCTTTTTCAGTGGTTGCATAATTGAATTGAGCTCCTGTCAAAGTTTTACTGGCATAAGCAATTGCATGATACTTCTTATTTTTAGTTTGTCCCAAAACTGCCCCCACAGCATAATCACTAGCATCACACATAATTTCAAAAGGCAACGACCAATCAGGGGGTTGAATGATTGGTGCAGAGATGAGTGCTTTCTTTAATAAATTGAAAGATGTTAGACATGCATCATCAAATTCGAAAGGAGCATCCTTAGCTAGCAAAAGAGTAAGTGGTCTAGCAATAAATGAAAAATCATTTATGAATCTACGATAAAAACCAGCATGGCCAAGAAAGCTTCGAATTCCTTTTATATTCACAGGTGGAGGTAGTTGTTCAATTACTTCAATTTTAGCTTTATCTACCTCAATACCTCTTTCAGACACTAAATGTCCCAGCACTATTCCTTCTCTAACCATAAAATGACATTTTTCCCAATTAAGGACTAAGTGCTTTTCTTCACATCTTTGCAAAACCTTGTCTAAGTTTTCAAGACAACTATCAAAAGTTTTTCCATAAATAGAGAAATCATCCACGAAAACTTCCATAATCTCTTCAATCATATCAGAAAATATAGACATCATGCATCTTTGAAAAGAAGCTGGTGCATTACATAACCCAAAAGACATTCTACGGTAAGCATAAGTTCCATATGGGCATGTAAAAGTGGTTTTGCTTTGATCATCAGGATGGATCGGGATTTGGTGATACCCTGAATATCCATCTAAGAAACAGAAGAACGAATGGTTTGCTAACCGCTCTAGCATCTCATCTATGAAAGGTACAGGAAAGTGATCCTTTCTCGTGGCTTTGTTTAGTTTTCTATAGTCTATGCACATCCGCCATCCTGTGACGGTGCGTTGCGGAATTAGCTCATTCTTTTCATTCAGAATAACAGTCATGCCTCCCTATTTAGGCACAACTTGAACTGGGCTCACCCACTCACTGTGCGGCACAGGATATATAATCCCTGCATGCAGCAACTTTATAACTTCCTTTTTAACTACCTCTCTCATAGTGTTATTAAGTCTACGTTGGGGTTCTCGAGAAGGTGAAACAGAAGGATCTGTTGGAATACGATGGGTACAAATCATAGGACTGATTCCTGTAAGATCTTAGAGTGAGTAGCCAAAAACTGAGTGATGTTTCTCAAGAATGGTCATTAATCGCAGAGTTTGATCCGGAGTGAGTTTATCGCTAATGATCACAGGAAATTCTGGATTATTGTTTAGGAAAGCATAGGTAAGACCGGGTGGTAAAGTTTTAAGCTCTATGGGGGGTCTAGGTGTTTCTGCAAACTCATCTAAGGGTTCAGGTTCAGAAGGTTTGGCTTCTTCTTCAGTGAAGAAAGGAGTTTCGTCTTCTAAGTCTAGTTCTTCTAAAAGTTCTAGAGATGCTGCCTTAACCTCCTCCATTGGATCAGGCAGAAGATATGACTCGGCCTTATTGTTTAAGGAGTGTGAAATTGTTATAGGGAATTTAAAGGTTTTTCCAAAAGAAATGTGTAGCTTTCCAGTATGACCTTCATAAAGGAGTCTTCTAAAAGGTTGTCCTATCAACAGGTCGAAGTCCCATGTATCAAAGATATAGAACTTCAAATGAACCATGGAGCCTTCTACCGTAAGAGGTAGGACATTAATAATTCCAAGACTGGGGACTAATCGTCTCGAAGATTCCTTTATGACCTTTGTTGTGGGGGTTAAGACAAGATTTTTAAATAGTTTAAGTGCAAAAGATTCAGACATGATGTTAATCCCCACAACAGGATTATAGAGAGCATTAAATCGATCAGAATTATAAGCACAGCCTATAGTTATAGAGGGTGTGTCCAAACGGGTCACATCAGAGGAAAGCTCTGATTCCTCCAACCATTCGCTACTCATTACTGAGATAAGCTCTCTCAATTGATATTCACTTGGCAAATAAATGCTAAACTGGCCGTTTTGGGGTTTGTCAATAGAATGGTAGTTTGAAATGTTTCCAAAATCGGCAAAAAGATCGGATTCTATATCCAGCATGAAGTCCGGTGGTGGAATTTCTTCCTCTTGTGGCTCAGAACATGGGATAGCTAAAGTAGATGAAGAATTTGGCAGAGTGTCTACTTCAGCTTCGTAGGTTTCATCATGAAGGGTATTATCCATCTCAGCTTCTAGGATTCTATCTAGGATCACTCTAGCTTCATCAACAGGGATGCGAAAGAAACAACCTCTAGACATTGTGTGTAGCATTTGTTTTTGATTTTTATGAAGACATCGAAAAAAGTGAAATAAAAGAACAGGGTCTTCAAGATTAAGGTTTGGACCAGATTCTAAAAGATCAGAAAAACATTTGCAGGATTTTCCCAAAGTTTCATTATCTTTTTGTTTAAAAGATAGGACTTCGAGTCTAAGGTCGGCTATACGGTCGAGGGAATAGAAATCTAGACAAAAGTTGGCTCGTAAAACTCCCCATTCACCTCATTGTTGACTTACCTTCTGACTGTACCATTGTCTAGCTTCTCCCCTTAAAGAAAAAGGAAAAAGCTTCCAACGTAAAGTTTTATCAGAAATGCCTTCAATGCGAAGACAATCACATGTTTGCTCAAAATCTCTAATATGAAGGTAAGGGTTTTCGTCTTCCTTTCCTGAAAAAGATAGGTTTTGAATCATGGCAATCAACCTAGAACTTAACTTATACTGGGATGTTTGGATAGGCTGTGATGATTCCCATGGTAAAAGGTCAGTTACTGAAGGGATTGTAGATTCATGGATCGATTTAGAATTTTGGTTTTCCATAAGGTAAGAAATTAAAGAAAATAGAAACAGAATATAAAAGATAAGAAAAGATAAAAGTATAGATACAAGCTAGTAGTGAGACTCAAGGTTATCTCAGCAAACCGTCTTTCTCCCCGGCAACGGCGCCAGAAATGCTTGTTGATATTTGGGAACGCAATAAGGAATTGATACGCAAGCGCACGGATATCGGTGAGCACTTCACCCGGGAGGTTATCTAGAGTATCGTATTTATTTTTTTACCTCTAGGAGAAAGAGTGCATCTGACTAACCGGTCTATTACTACTAACCCTTTAGGCACAAAGAATGTCTTTCGATGTGAGTGATAAATAGAGAAGACTGCAACCGTAGTCTCCTTCTAACCTTGGTAAGGATGATCTACTATTCTATTGGGGAGGCTAACGGAATCTAGACACCACAAAGGATGTTCAACCCGCACCTATAAACCCTATCCTTCCTGCTAACAAGATATGGTCGGCAAAGGTGACTCGGAAATGTCACGTTCCTCGCTACTACCACGGTCTAGCTAGTCAGGGAATATCTATGAGTACCCCAGCCTAAACACCACGTTTACGCCAACAATGATTACTCTAAACTCTACGCGAAGAGATTAAAGTAAACTCATAAACCAAAAGAACAATAAAATAAGAACTTACTAGAATTTAGAAGTCGAAATACTGAAGAATCCTAGGAGCAAGCTTCGGGTTAGGAGAACTTGATCCCGCAGGTACAAGCTTGGAGTAGACACCGACAGGCTGGGCTTCCTCCAATCTACACCTCCACTCTATCTCTCTCAATCTAGTAGAAACTAGAAGATCTATTTCTACTTTACATTGGTTGCTAAGCCTAAAAAGAAATATTAATTAGAGAAGAGGTTTTCCTTCGAGGGCACCCCTCAATCTCTATGATAACTTCTTCATGTCTTCTCCAGGGGCCAGGTGGGTCTCCTTATATAGTCCTCCTCCTCTATGCGTTTTTGGGTCGGTAGACGGGTGGTACTATGTTATTCTGGATCCAATAGGTCGGTGGAACATCGTGTACGAAGAGAGTCCTGAATGGCTTCCAGCAGGGGGCGGGCGCCCAGGTCACCAGGGCGGGCGCCCTGGCCCTGGCCCCTTTCGGCCTCCGCTTCCTCCCCGTGTCTTCTGCAGTCTTCTAGATGGTAGAAAATCGCGCGGTGCGTTGATATCTCTATGTAATCCCGACATGTGGGCCTTTCTTCCTTATTTCCTGATAACCCCCTGTAGAAACTGATAAACAACAAAACTCGTGGAATTCTGTCAGATCAAACCCTAATTCTAGGTGTTGTTTGCATATTGGTCCTTTCTCTTGTTTATTTGATAATTAAAATTGGTACTTAAGAACCGTTAACAGCGGCGTGGTTGCCACATGACCCAACGTGTATGTCATCTAGCAGCTTGATGTCATCGTCTTGAGTTATGCATTTCAACAAGACTTCTGAGCTTGCGTTCTTGCGCATAAGTTTACCGTCGACCAGTATATAGTTTTTGGCTCGTAGGATAAGACGTTCGTTCTCCGTTTTGTCTTGAAATCCCGAACTGTCCGAGAGGTACTTAACGATGGGAGTGCGCCAGTCGTTGCCACTGGTTGTCAGAGTGGCGTTCCCTACGAGCAGTGTCTCGTTAGGTGGCTTATCGACTAGGTCTGTTCTGACGCTTGGTGTGTGAATGTCCTGAACAAAAACTCCTTGCGGAATCTGGGCCCGGGATGATCCTATCTTTGACAGCGCATCTGCTGCTTGATTCTTGTCTTGGACCACGTGGATGTATTCTATGCCATAAAAATTTGATCCCCACCTCCGGATTTCTTTGTAGTATAGGTCCATTTTGTCATGGGTCGTGTCCCACTTCTTACTTAACTGGTTAATGACCAGGGCTGAGTCGCCGAAGACAAAAAGGCGCTTGACTCCTAGTTCGACGGCCAATCGGATGCCGTGTAGGCATGCTTTGTACTCAGCGACATTGTTGGATGCCAGGAAGAGGATCCTAAGGACGTAGCATAGTTTGTCCTTGTTTGGTGAAATGAAAAAGATTCCGGCACCAACGCCATTGATGTTTAAGGACCCGTCGAAGAACATTGACCAGTGATTGAAGATGTCTTGAGAGGGTGGTGCGTTGAGATCCGTCCATTCTGCGATGAAGTCGACCAGGGCTTGAGACTTGATAGTTGTGCAACTCTGGAAATCCAACGAAAATGGGCATAATTCCATGGCCCACTTTACAATTCTACTGTTGGCGTCCTTATTGCGCAAGATGTCCCCCAACAGAAAAGTCGTAGTAACTAAAACACGATGGCCATCGAAGTAGTGCTTCAGCTTCCTTGAGGTGATTAGGATGGCGTAGATTAATTTTTGTATCTGGGGATACCTAGTCTTAGACTCATTTAGGACTTCGCTTATGAAGTATACTGGTCTCTAGAATTTGTAGACGTGGCCTGGTTCATCACGCTCTACCACGAGCACTGTAGAGACGACCCGATCAGTTGCTGCTATATAGAGGAGCAGGTCCTCCTTAGATTGAGGCGCGGTGAGGACGGGTGGTGAGGTGAGGAATGTTTTGAGCTGGGCGAATGCGACATTGGCCTCTTCTGTCTAGGAGAATTTCTCGGATGCCTTTAGTAGCTTAAAGAAAGGAAGCCCTTTTTCTCCCAGCCTAGAGATAAATCGGCTGAGTGCAGCCATGCACCCCGTGAGCTTTTGAACGTCTTTGACGTTTCTGGAGGGTCGCATATCGAGCACCGCCTTGAATTTTGAAGGTTTTAGCCGTATGCCGTCGTGACTGATGACGTTGCCGAGCAGTATGCCGGAGGGGACCCCAAAGATGCATTTTTGGGGTTAAGCTTCCACTTGTACTTGTTTAGCGCCTTAAATGTACAGTCTAAGTTGTCGATCAGAGTGCTGGCATCCCTGGTTTTGACAACAACGTCGTCAACATAAGCCTCGACAAGGTCGTCACGTATCTCGTCGTGGAGGCACTCCTAAATGGCTCATTGATAGGTGGCTCTGGCATTTTTTAGTCCGATAGACATGGTGGTGTAGCAATATGCACCGAAGGGAGTGATGAAGGAGGTTTTAATCTGGTCGTCTTCTTTTAACGAGATCTGGTGATAACCAGAGTAGGAATCAAGAAAAGAAAGTAGTTCGCATCCGGCCGTCGAGTCGACCACTAAGTCTATGCGGGGAAGGCCAAAAGGATCTTTAGGACAATGTTTATTGAGATCGGTGTAATCAACGCACATTCTCCATTCATTATTCTTTTTTCTTACAAGGACCAAATTGGCGAGCCAATCAGGGTGATACACTTCTTTAATAAACCCGGCTGCTAAAAGCGGTATAATCTTTGTCCTAATAGCCTCCTTTTTGTCACGAGCGAACCATCGTAGCTTCTCCTTGATAGGTCTTACGGTCTTCGAGACGTTTAAGGAGTGCTCGATCAGGTTTCATGGGACGCCGGCCATGTCCGCGGGTTTCCATGCAAAAACGTTTACATTATCGCTTAGAAACCTGACGAGCGCGTCTTCCTATTTGGCATCCAGATTGGCCCGGATGAGAGCCGTCTTTTCCAGGTTGCCGTCGACCAGTTGGACTTCCTTGTGCTCCTTGGACTTGGTGCTTTTTCTTGGAGTCTCCTGCTCGGGTAGTTTAAGCTGGTCAGGTGATATTTGTGTTGCTTGTGCTACCATTTCTGCCATGCGAATCGAGAGGTCGATTGCCTCGGTCAAGACGCCCTTCTCGGTTGACGTTGCCCCTGACGGTCAAGACGCCCTTCTCGGTTGGCATCTTGAGGACTAGGTATGAGTAGTGCGAAACTGCCATGAACCTGGTAAGCGAAGGGCAGCCTAGAATTGCGTGGTAGGTCCCATCGAAGTCGGCGACCACGAAGTTGACGAACTCTATGCGGAAGTGGTCTGGCGTTCCAAACTGGACGGGCAGCATTATCTGGCCAAGGGGTACTGAGCTTTGACCTGGCAGGACGCCCCAGAACTGAGCGTCATATGGTTTCAACTGCGCCGGAGTTAGCTTGAGAGCAGGCAGGCTGTTGCGAAACAGGATGTCGATGGAGCTACCCCCATCGACGAGCACGCGCTCGAACCTGACACTGTTGATGCAGGTCCAGGATCAACGAGAAACACACTGGTTCTGGGATGGCAGCCCACTGATCCTGTCTGTTGAAGGAAATTTCTTGGTGCGACCAGGGGGTGAATTTAGGATTGGCGATCGAACCATCGGCGCTGTCCACATTGAGGCAAGCCCTCTTCAAGAGATTTCTTTCTTGTTTTGACTCGATGGAGACTTTCCCTCCAAAATGGAGTGTACCACGTCGGTGGGACTGATATATTGGTGTCGTGGGTCCCTATCCTGGTCATTGTCTTCGTCTTCCTGACTGCGTCTGTCCTGTTTCCCGTTTTTCTTGGCGGCATATCCCTGAGCGGCCCGCTGTGTGTAGATGCTTTTGAGGACACGACATTCTTCCATCGTGTGGTTGGACTTGGGTTGGAGTTGGCACGGTCCTTTCAGCGTCTTGTTGTAGTCTTCCTGGTAGTCTCGTCGTCCATTGGGATGCTTGACTGTGTTTACCTCGTGATCATTGTCGCGAGGTCACTTTCCTCTAAAATCGTCACGATTATCACGACGCCTGTCCCACCCTTCTCGGTGGTTGCGGTTGTCGCCGCGGCGGGGATTTCGGTTATCGAAATGCCCACGGCTGTCATCTTGTCGGGGAGGCTACTCGGCTCCTCGTACGTCTTCTCGGATGAGCTTTTCTGCGTCGTCGGCATCGGCGTAGTTCTTGGCTGTGGCGAGGAGCTCGGCAACCGTGATCAGCCTTTTGCGCAGTAGTTTGCTTCTTAATGCTTCGTGGAAGCGCAGGCCTTTGATGTAGGCCGATATGGCCTCGTCGTGGGAAATCTTCAGAATCTTGAGGCGCATATCTGAGAAGCATCGGATGTAGTCGCGCAGGGGCTCATTCTTCCTGTCCCTTATTCTCTCAAGGTCGTATTTATTTCCAGGCTACTCGCGGGTAGCAATGAAGTTATCGATAAATGCCTGGCGCGATTCCTCCCAAGAACTAAAAGAGTCCTTGGGTAGACCGAGGAGCCATTGGTGGCCAGCTTGGTCAAGGACGACTGGGAAATAGTTTGCCATGACATGCTCGTCTCGTGCTGCTGATCGGACTACGATCTCGTAAAGAGTGATCTAGTTTTCGGGATTCTCCTTGCCATCGTATTTTTTAAGCTTCTCAAGCTTGAAATTGCGGGGCCACACGACTTGCCGAAGGTGTGAGGAGAACTGTCTTAGGCCGGGGGGCCATGTGCTGCATCGTATTCGATGCGTCGCACGTTTTCGTGTGCTGCTCGTTCCGTAATGCGCCTGTTGATGCGTTTGCGGACGTCTTTAGGAGGGATGTTGTGTCGTAGGTCTCGGTCTTGGTTCACCTCCTGACCACGTCCTCGTCTCCGTTCGTGGTAATTGCCAGGATCCCGACCACGGTTGTCGCGATGGGTGTCCTTCCTGCGATCGTTGACGGGCGAACAGCTACGACGATGCCCGCTGGGTCGCGGTGAAGTTTGGCTGCAGTGAGTCTGGTCAGAGGAAACCTTCGTATAGGAGACGGTTTGGACCCTTTTGAGCAAAGTAGCGGTATGTCCCATTGCGACGATCAGATGTGCTCGTATATTAGATCGAATGTCCTAGTATTCCGAAGTATTGGGAAGTCGATCTAAGTTTGCCATGGCGACGACCACATTAGCGCTTGGTGTCTTGTAGACTTGCTGATTTCCGACCATGTCGAAAGGGTCACCAAGGTTGTTTGGGATGAGTTGCCGCTCCTCATCTGCTCGTCGTTGGGCACGGCCGGTGTTGCGCTGTTCGCGCTATTGTCTCTGTTCGTCGGTTTCGCCGTCGACAAATGGCTCGTCATTGCTGACATTGAGAACCAGGTCTCCTCATCGAGGTGGAAAAACTGGGAAGCGGGAAAAACCTGGGGAGTAGGGCGGTAGATCTAAATCGTAATCTTCGTCTTCGGGGTGTCAAACCTCGGTAGAGACGGAGCCTGTGCTGGATTTTGTGCTATCGGACTTATCTTCCGGCAGAGTGCGGATGGATACAATATTGACGAAGTGACGGGCTGTTCGCCTGTTTTCGCTCAACGACAAGCCCATCTTCCCGAATAGAGATTGGGTATGCCATGAAAACTGATCAGCCGCGTTGCTCAGACCATGAGGGAATTTCTGGTCTGGCGAGGCTATCTTGAGCTTGACAGTCCGTCTCACGGTGGTTGATGTTATCGTCAGGGACGTCCCCAGTCGTTCGTGCATGGTGACACGAGTTGGTCGAGGGGAGTCAAAAAAATTCAATGTTGATGCTTGATCGGGCTTGCGTGAGATCGAATCCACCAGGTTGGAGGCTTCGAGAAGTTTGTGGTCGGCGCGATCGAGGGCTTGGAGAAGATCCGAGTTGTCGACTCGTTTTCCCTTGTAGCGAGGGAGCGGAGGTCAGGCCCTCGGAGTCGTAGTGATCGTGGTTGGCGTGATCGGGGTCGTCGCCTTCGCTGCCCTAGATTGGATCTGAGTTTCTCCCAGAGTCGTGGTCGTAAGTGAAAGAGCATCTAGGCCCCTAGTGATTTTGGTGATTAATGACAATGTTGGTTACTGTGACTAACGTGTGTTTTGCAGAGGCAAAGTCATATGTAAGGTCATGGTAAATAGGTTCTTGATGGATAGGGACGTACATGCCCACTTAATAGTGGAAATCGTTTCAGTTTTCAAAGGATGGATGGACATCGTCAAGACTAGACTAGGTCTAAGTGTCATATGGTGAAGAAGGGCACTTAGAGTAGTTTAGGACTTTGTTTTCCTTTGATCGTACTATTAAGAGAGGCTTTGATCTAGTAGCTTGACTTAGGCAAGGCTTTAGGTTTAGGTGTGGTGCACACTTGGTAAACCTAGCACTAGGCAGCTCAGAGATAGTCCTTAGATTGAGAGGAACCTACTTCGTTTTGGAGCGATCGCGTTTCGACGAAGTTAGGGTGCCCAAGGGGGCACCGTACGCTGCACCGGACGCTCTGTGAGTGCGTCCGGTGAGGTCCTTAACCGTTGGGAGTTCTCGGTGCTTAGGGTTAGGCACCGGACGCTCGCACTGGACGCACCGGGTAGCGTCCGGTCCCACACCCTGGGAGGTTGTAAACTTCCCCTGAGCACCGGACGCACCGGGTAGTGTCCGGTCCCATACTCAAAGAGGTTGTAAAACTCTCCAGAGCACCGGACGGTGCCACCGGACGCTGAGAGTTAGCGTCCGATGACCTGTCAGACGCAGGTACAGTTAGCCGTTGTGGGGCACCGAACGCTCGGTGCAGAGCGTCCGGTGCAACATTAACAGCGTCCGATGACCCCGTTTTCAGTGTAAAACGGTTGGCTGACCTTTGGACTTCATGGGGAGTATTTATACTCCTCCACCGCGTCCATGAGAAGTATCTTGCCCATTTGAACATTTGAGAAACTTGTTGTGGAGCAAGAGAGCAGCAAGAGCCTAGAGAAGATTGAGATTTGAGTGATTTCTTGAGAGAATCCTTCTCTAGTGAATTCCTAGAGAAAAGTGTGCATCCACCACTGTCTAGAGCCTTGTTTTGGGTCAAGTGAGAGTTCTTTGGTTGTTACTCTTGGTGATCTCCATCACCTAGACGGTTCGGTGGTGATTGGAGGCACGAAGACCGCCCGGAGTTCTTGTGGGTGGCTCGTGACAAGCTCGTGAGCGGTTTTGGGTGATTCACCGCGACGGAGTGTCGAAGAATCAGCCCGTAGAGAGCACTTGGTTCTTGCACGGACCAAGGGGGAGCAAGACCCTTGCGCGGGTGCTCCAACGAGGACTAGTGGAGAGTGGCGACTCTCCGATACCTCGACAAAACATCGCCGAGCACTTTCTTAAACTACTCCTTTACATTCTAGCTTTTACTTTGTGCTTTTACATTCTTAGATTTGCCATGCTAGAATAGGATTGGAACTAGGTTGCAAAACTTTTATCCGGTAGCTCTCTAGGTCACTTTAGGCACAAGGGGTTGAATTAGAGCTTATATGTTGCTTAAATTTTTTAGAGAAGCCCAATTCACCCCCCCTCTTGGGCATCTTGATCCTTTCAGTAAGGCCACCGCCGTGAGTCGTCGAAGTGATCTGGCCGATAGTGAACGTGAGACCTTCAGCCGTGGCCCCGGAAGTTGGGATGATGACCATCTTGTTCGTCTCGGAAGCTGTACGCACACCCCCTACCTAGCACGCCACTGTCGATGAAAGCTAGTCAGCAGTCTACCTTGGGGTATACCCACGGTAGTAGTTTACCGGTAGACAGGTGCGCAAACTATGAACTCGATGGTGACGCAAGACACAGACAAGGATTTATCTAGGTTCGGCCGCCGTGAGGGCGTAATACCTACGTCCTGTGTCTGATTGTATTGCTGTGTATCGAGTTGTGTTGAGTTGAGATCAGATGTCTAAGGGGGGTCCCTTGCCTCTCCTTATATAGTCTAGAGGGCAGGGTTATAGATCTGGGAACTAATCCTAGTTGGTTACAATTGCCATAGAATCCTGCTTGATC